>NC_056726.1:1725216856-1725241856 GCF_019279795.1 Protopterus annectens
TTCAGCGATATCAATGTTTGTCATATATACAAGTACATACATGTATTGTTGGATTTCAAGGTATCCAGGTATCAGCCAGTCATGTATGTATTAAGTCCTAATGGCTAGAGTTACAAACATACGATAATGTCAAACAAGGTTTCACACTGACAATTTGATGAAATGGAAGTTTTCCAAAGTATGTAATTTTTTAAAAATTAGTAATGACAAACAATAATTTGTTTTATATAAGTGTTATTTTAGTAATTTTTCACTTTTATATTTGAACGCAAACTACAATGTTCAGGATTATAACATCATTTCCTGTCTAATGACTATAAAACCAGGACGTTGGGAGGCGTCCTGGTTTTTCTGAAGAAGTCCACGTGACAACAAAGTGGAAGAAAGCTTAAATAATATCATCTGTCTGTGTGGCCGTTTTTATTCTCTATTTGGTTGCTGTTCACTAGTTTGTCAACAGTTCCATTCGGGTTGCCGAAGTTTCTTTTGTTCCGCATTAAGTTGGGACTATCTGTTTACCTTAATGAAGTGCACAAACTTCTCGGATGCATTTGTAAATCTAATTGAACATTTATACAAAGGAACGTTGGCTTATATTAAGGTAGGAACATATGTTTCACAAAAAATACCCATTCTTAAAGGTACAAAACAAGGATGTCCACTTTCTCCACTATTATTCACTTATGGAACCTTGGGCTAATTTGATCAGAAACAGTACTGACATAGAGGGTTTTGAAATAGATGAAAATACAACATCCAAAATTCAACTTTTTGCAGATGATGTTCTAATTACATCAGCAGGATCTAATTCTTCTATACAGTCTCTATTTGATAACATGATAAATTTTAAAAGTATTTCTGGTTTAATATTCAATGAAGAAAAAACTAAAATACTACCTATATATACACGAAAAAATATTCTCATTAGTGATTTTACTAAATATGTACCCAATTCAGGTCAGATAACTTATTTAGGTATAATACTATCTAAAGATATTAAATCTATTATATATAATAATTATAATACCTGTTTTCTTAATATACAAAATCTTTTAATACCTGGAATAATATGTTTTTACTATGGAGGAGAGACTTACAATTATTAAAATGATAATATTCCCCAAGATTTTATACTTAATACAATCAATAATACTTCCACCTACAAAAATAATTATCAAGAAACTGAACACACTAATGTTAAATTTCGTATGGGCACCTAATAGACCTAGGATTACATTAAAGAAACATACTAATAGCTGGTCTCAAGGGGGTATTTCTTTTCCAGACTTTAATTTATATACTACCTCTTCTATTGTAAAAGTTATTACTTTATTAATAGATCAGTCATATGTCACAAAATGGAAAGATTATTGGGAGCTAATTAGTATACACTTCATGAAAATCTTAACACATAAAAATATGATTGTAAATAACTCCATGTTATGGTTACTAAAGGAATTTTGTACTTCACCTATTACACCTAAACATATGGTTTGTTACCCATTAAATATTATTATTAGTTATCGTAACTTTATATTCATGCACCCTAAGTATAGGGAATGGAATTTTATTGTATTTCCTATAATGTATACTCAGGGTATGCTTTTGTCATCTACTTCTGAAGGAACTCATTTAGCTATAGATAATGATCTAAAGTACTGGTATCAGTTGATATCTGATAATAAAGTTAAAATCTAGATTTCTTAAAACAAGAATTTGATCTAAGAGAAACTTGCTGGTTAGAGGTTCAGACCTTTAGACAACATCTCATTAATAAAATAGATTTAATGTCTATAACTGTTAAAGAATCTATTCCAATACTGATTGATTACTTGATATTAAATTTACAACATAAAGTTTCTGATAAAGGTAAACTTTCATACATACATAAAGTTATCAGACAAGAAAATTTTACAGTGTAGATTCATACTGGAATTATTTCACTTCTATTAATGGGGACCCACCAAATCAACAAGATAAACAATATATATTGGAATCTGCTTATAGAACTACGTCTTCCATTGTCTGGAGACTTTATACATGGAAATTTTACATAGATCTTTTATACACCTTTGATGATGAATAAAATAAATAATAAAGATAATCTATGTAAGAGATGTAATGTAGAAATTAATGCTGACTGGGCTCATATGTTTTATGACTGTATAAAATTGAAAGAATACTGGAAGTCAATTAATGAATTTTTGCAGGCTCTTTTTACAGATAATTTTATTATTTCTAAATCTCTTATATTATTCAACACACCTGTACCTCAAAGTGTTAAAAAGGTTAAGCTTCCCTTGTTATGGTCTATTCTAGCAGTGGCTAGGAAAATAATAACTAGAAATTGGATTTCAGATACACCTCCTTCGTTCAATGAATTTAAAAATGTTATGAATATAGTGTGCCGTATGGAAATAAACACAATTAGGACTAGAACAAATAGAAAAACATCTTATTTTATTGTATGGGATAATTTACAAAATTTGTTAAAAAATTTTAATTTCAATAGCATGGTATTTTAGTTTAATTAATTGATCTGATTGTAGTGGATGTCTTTGTAAATACTTTAGTTGTTTTGTTGAATATTATAATAATACCTATTTTTAATTACTTGTATAAAATTGTTATGATATTTCTCTTATATGTTAAAACAATAAACCTGTTTTGAAAAAAAAAAAGAAATTATGGGCAACAAAGAAACCGTACCTGGACATAAAGTACAATTAAAACCGTATCAAATACCCGAATTGCAATGCAAGCAGTAAGGGATGAAGTACAAAAGATGCTTAAACTTGGAATTATATATTTAACCAGAGTAAGTGTAACAGTTTCACTGTACTAGTATTCAAGCTTGGTGGGTCTATAATATGACTTCAGGAAGCTAAATAGCATATCTAAACTTGATTTATAATTTAAGCCCCAAATGGATGAACTGATTGAAAAACTGGACAATGTTAGTTTTCTGTCCACATTAGACTGAGTCAAGGTTTATTGCAAATCCCACTTTACCCAGGCAACAAGGAGAAATGGCAATTTCCACACCTGATAGTCTCTTCCATTTCGACTCCAAGTAGCTTTTGCAATATTCCAGAAACTAATGGAGAAAATCCTTAACCCACACCAAAACATGAAGTAGCTTACATGGGTGATGCTGCAATATACTCTGAAGACTGTGAGACCCATACGCCCAAAGTCAAATCCATTTTAAACTCTTTGCACAAAGCTGGATTGATACGCAATCCAGCGAAGTGCTCTTTAGGGACAGTAGAAGCCAGTTATTTTAGCTATGTGATAGGCCAAGTAGTTATGAAATCGCAAGCTGAAAAAGAGGATGCAGTACTAAACTGATCCATGCTAACCACTAAAGAACTAGTGAAACCCGTTTTTTTTTTTTGAGTGGGAGGAGGGGAACCTGGCTAATATTAAAATGTTTCTGATTTTGACATTACTGCTTGCTTCCTCACTGACCAGACTAAAAGTAAAGCCCCACTGAAGGTCCAGTGGACACATGCAATGGAACAAGCCTTTGCTATTCTCAGAGCCCTTACTTAAGCTTCTGACTTTTCAAAACAATTCCTAGTACACATGGTTTCCCTGAAGAAGGGCACAGATTTTGTCTCAGGTGGGTGAGAAATGCTACTAGGCTATAGAAAGAGTGTTTTGTCATTAACTGGGTTCTTATCACCTCCAAAATATTATCTCTTGGGAAGAGAATGTATCCTGATCACAGACCATGCACTCCCTTTAATGGCTATTGCAAGACGAGGACAGCAACCCAAAACTCTCTCTTTTTGGGCAGTGGCCCTCCAGCCTTTTAACTTAATGATAATGCATAAGCTAGGGCACAGCCAGTGAATGTAGACAGGGTGTCGTGGACATGCAGCCCATCTGTTGAGGCTCAAAGTTCTGAGAGACAGCTAAGGACCAGGTGTTCCTTGGCTTGCAACAGGTGTTCTCCTCTGTCAATGACACTAGTGGTGGAATCAAGTCCATTTTGAAATGTAAGATTTTCTGGTGCTGGGTCAACTAGCTTCTTTTAGGATAAATAAGGCATCCTATGCAAACAGATGCCTGTAATTGATAAGTACTAGATCATGCACCCTGTCAGCTTCTGTGTACTCAAGTGAGTGTGTATTATGGACTCCATGTTGTGGATGAAGAGGCCCACGTCCATTGGCAGTATCCATGGAACTTCTTTAGTCATGACCAGTAGTATGAAGAACCAGGGCTGCCTGGGCCATGGGGAGCCACAGGGATCACCTTTGGTTTCTCCTCCCTTATTTTTCTTTAGTACCCTGAGGAAAAGGGGTAAAGGAGGCAAAGCATACAAAAATAGAACTGTCCATGGTAAGTAGAAGGCATCTGTCCTCTATGCTATCTTTTCTAAAGCCTCTATGCATTATTTTTGGAGTTGACTGTTTTGTGGTAAGGCAAATAGGTCTACTTCTGGTATACCCCATTTGTGAGAGGAGTCAACTGAAAGAACATCTCCTGATTGAGCATCCACTCTTTTGGTCTAGGTTGGTTCTACTGGAAGAATCTGAAGGTTGTTTTCCCAGACTGGTAGGTACTGGGCTAGGAGAGTCAAACTCATCCCTTAAGCTAGTTTCCACACCTGTATGGCTAGCCTACACAATGGGTATAGGTGTATGTCTCCTTGTTTGTTGATGTATCACATCACTGTGGTATTGTCTGTTCTTATCAGAAGGGTGCCTTGTTGCCACTGAGTTCAGAATGTGATCATTGGACTGTGGACTGCTATCACCTCCTTGTAGCTGATGTGCTTTTTGTGTAGAGCACTTTCTCAAGTGCCTTGAATACCCACCTTCTGTGAATGGGTCTCCCCAGGCCAGAACTGAGGCATCTATTATAAGAATTTAGGTGCCTACCTCCAGCTGAAAGGGAAATACCTGGTTGGCATTAAAGACCTGTATATGCCACTGAAGTTCCTTCTTGATGCAGGGGAGGAAGGGAATGTTGGTTGAGAGGCAATATTGGTGTTGGCACCAACATTTTTTTTAGGTACCATGGTAGTTTCTCATATTGAGTCTGGTAAGGGGGACCTTCAATATACATAATGGCATAAACTTCAGAATCCTCAGGAATTCCCTGCATGAGATAGTGGTTCTTTGTGATATTTCTTGGAAATATTGTGATAGGAACAGGAGCTTGTCTTGTGGAAGGTAGGTCTTCTGGTTTCTGGAGTCCAGTTCTACACCCAGGAATGTTATCTGGGTGGAGCACTGGAAGCAGAATTTCTTAAGGTACAATGAAAACCGCAACCTGGAAAAGCAATCCATGATCAGCTGAAGGGATGCCCATATTGCCTTTCAGAGATGAACCCTGAATAAGGAAGTTATTCAGATAAGAGTAGATGTGGATGCTCTTTATCCCACAGAATACTATCACTGGAGCCAGATATTTTGTAAAGATGTGGGGAGCAGTGGACAAGCCAAAGGGCAGGGCACAAATCAGGTAGTAAAAGCCCCCTACCACAAAGCACTGGAAATGCCTGTATTACTCAGCTATAATAATAATAATGAGGTAATCAACCTTTAAATTCATGGTGACCATGAGAGCATCTGGGAGGATCATGTGAAGCAGCTTCTGCAGGGTCAGTATCCTGAATTTTGAGGGGAGCAGGAACCTGCTTTTTTTTGCATGTTTAGGATAGATCTACAGTACCCTTCTCTCTTAGAAACAAAAACAGTCTGGAGTAAAATGTGTTCCTACTAAGTTGTTTGGAACTGGTTTTATAAATCCCTGTGCCAGAAGGTTTTGGCTTTGAGTCTGTGCAAGTTGTTGTTTGTCATTAGGGATGGGTGGAATACATAAGAAGGTAGGGATTTTTTTGAGACTTGCATCCTATATCCTGACTTTACTAGGTTTAAACCCATTAATCATGGATATTTTTTTAAAAAGAAAGATATTTATTAAATTATCATGTATGACATAGGCAATCTTACATTTATATAAATGAAAATAAACCATACCGACACATTCTCAGTTGCAAACATTATACATTACAAACCGTTCTGACACAACTTTAGCTGCAAACATTATACATCACTTATAATATATCCAGTAATTGTCAACCCCTGCACACAGCTGATTCAGTTCCTGCCTTCTTTTAAACCTTTTTCCTCCTCTGCATGTTCTCATCCCACACTTCCCATTTTTTTTTTCCTATGTAATTTGCTCCTACCCTTTCCTAAGATCCCAGTTCCAGTTGTTTTATCTCTGTTACTATCTTCACTACTTCTAGTAATGTTGGTCTAGACTTTGATTTCCATTTTCGTAGCAATTGCCTTTTTGGCAGCCATCATAATTGGACTCAGCAAGGCCTTACTATGTCTAAGCAATTCTGATTCTATTTCATAGCTCAAAAAAAAAATCATTTTCTTAGTTACACCAATTTGCTCACCGTGCATCGTTGACAGAGCAGTCTGCAGGGAATCTTTAAAGTCTGTCAGCTCATTACACTCCTAGAAAATATGTTCCCATTTACCTCTTTCTTCCCTATCACACCTCCATTTTCTGTCTACCTGAGGAAAAATTCTTTGGAGCCTACTTGGGGTATAAAAATACTTATCTAAACACTTTCAAGCAAAGATCCTAAATCTTCTAGATTTTGTTGCATATTTGGGAGACATACATATACCCCCCATTGTTTCTTTGTGAATTGTTTATCTAATTTCTCTTCCCAATCCTTTCTAACCTCCTTTGATTGATTCTTATAGTTATGCAATATTTTGTATAGTCTACTAATTATTCCTTTAACGACAACTTCTGTTCAAGATTCTACTAATAACTCTACTAGTGTTAGTCTTTTGTTTAGGACCCCCATTTCTTTCTCTTTGCCTATACTCTGATATCAATTCTTGATAGGGAAGGCGATCTTTAACCTGCACTCCAAATAAGTTCTTGGCATCTTCTCATTCTATTACATTTTCCTCTTTAGTTATTTGTCCCCAATACCTTGGTTCCTTTGCCAGTTTTCTCCAATAAATTCCATCTCCTTTTGCCTATTGTCTGGATCCCTAATTGCAGTCACCCCTATCAGCAGAATCTCCTTTTTCCATTCCTGTGTTGGCCTAGTTCTTAGTATACTTTCTGCTACTTTATCAATACAATATTTTGTATAATTATTTTTTTCTCCTTAAAGGTCTGCATCCAAAATCCCAGTCTCTCCTTGTTTCTTGAGCTTCTCCCTATGTTTCATCACCATATCTTTCCACTTTGAATTATAGTTTTCTGCCTGTGCTATGTATAGCAGGCTTAAGTGTGTTGGTCTGAAATACCCCTTCAAATCGGGTAACTCTAATCTGACCTGCTCTATTGGAAGAGTAAGCTTATCCCATTTGACTGTTGCCATCTTCCCCTCCCAGATAAAATCCTTCAGCTCTTTATTACTTGCTATCCACAGTTTCTCTTCTGGTTGATAAAAATATGCCTGACCTGTGTATAAGAGTAAAGGGACTAAAACTTTTTAACTGTTTGTATCTTACTATCAATATCCATATAACAGAGCTTCTATGTTCTTAGTTATTGTGTTATCTTTTGTTTAGTCTCTTCCCACATATCCTTAGCTGCCACACCAAAATCATTTTTAATCCATACTCCTAAACACTTCATTTTATCATGTCCTCATAAGTAAGGATATTGCTAAACCAATTTGAATGTAGGTACATAGTTTACATCTATTGCCTTTGTTTTAGCTTCATTAATTTGTATTGCGAAAACACTTGAAACTGTCTCAGTATATTCCACAGCACTGTAATGTCTCTTTCTGGTTTTGTCAGCTATAAAATAATGTCATCTGCAAATAGAGCCAGCTTTTCTTGACTACCGTACCAATTATATCCTTGAATTTCTGAGTACCTTATTTTCTTAGTCAGTGGTTCTAAGTATAATGCAAATAAATAGTAGACAGGATACCCCTACCTGGTTCCTCTGCTCTACAGAGATTATCAGAGAGTACCCTACTGACTTTAATTTTTGCCTCTGATCCCTCATATCCTCCTGATCAACCTTATAATTTTATTTGGCAATGCAAATGCTTCCAGTGCCCTGCTCATAAAGTCCCAGCTTACTCTGTCAATTCTTTTGTCTGGATCTAGACCCACCAAAAACAGTGGAATTTTCTTACTATCTACTTCCCTCTGGATCATCAGTGCTCTGTTAATGTTGTCAGATGTTTGCCTTCCTCCACAGAACAACACTGATCCATATCTATCAATTTTGGCATCACTTTTGCCATTCTTTTAGCCATTATAGACATAAACACTTTATACTTATGGTTTAGTATTAGAATGGGCCTGTATGAAGCTGAATCTGATGGATCTTTACCCTCTTTAGGTATTGTAGCTATCACCACTTTCTTCAACCTTCCAGATCTTTATCAGTTTTTCCTTCCTAAACTTCAAACTTCCACAGGAATACCATCTATTTCTGGGGACTTTCCTGTAGATTGGTTATACATCACCATTTTATCTCATCTCCTCCTATCCCAACTGTTAGTAACTGAGCATCCTCTTCCTCTAACCTTGGCATATTTAATCCTTCCATAAACATTTCCATTTGTACCTTTTCTTGATTACCATATTTCTCTGCTTTAAACAGACTTTCATAGAATTTCTGAAATATTTCTAATACATCTACAGCATCCCTTGTTATCTTCCTTATTATAGGCTCTCTAAGCTTGGTGACAGCCTTTTCTACTATCTGTTGCCTGAGTCATTGTGCTAAAAGTTTTTGTGGACTAGTTATTATCAACAAAAAGTTACTTAGCAGTTTTTCTAGACTCGTGCATATTATCAAAGTAATCCCTTATTTTCTGTTTGGCATTCTGTAGTTGCTCCTCTTCTTGTTTTGTGAGATCCCCCTTATTTTGCAATACTTTAACATTTGTCAGTCCCTTAATTGTTAATTCTTAACCATATCTCCCTTTCTTTTATTTCCACCCTATTTTTAAACTCCACTTTAATTTTATCCCACTCCCTAGCTATATTTTCAGAAGAAATTTATATATTCTGTAATAGCTCTGAATAATTTCCACTACCCATTCCTCAAATTCCTCTCTTTCCAACAGATAGGTGGGAAAGCGCCAATGTCTCATTTTTATTTCATTACCCTGTATTTTTATTTTAGTTATTATTGGTGCATGATCTGAAATAGTGGGTGCATATCAAGACCTTCAATTAAATGGACATGTTCCTGTGAAATGTAAATTCTGTCTAACCTAGCCCAGTTTTTGTATCTTGGGGGAATAATATGTAAATTCACTCTGAACTCCTAGTACTGAAGTCACATATTCTGTGCCAAATATTTTCATAAATTTCTTTAAAAATCTACCCTTCTTTGTTATATTTTCCAGTCTGGACTCCCCAAACACATCTTCACTATTGCAAATCAAATTCTGGTCCCCACAGATTCATAATAATCCTTGCTGAAAGCTGATTATTCCTCCCAGAATTTTCTTCAGCTCCATTATTGCAGTTTTCAGTGGAACATAAATACATACAGGTGTAATTCTCCTCCCTTGCCAGTAGCCCCTTAGTACCACAAATCTGCCATTATTGCCTTTTTTTATCCTCTTCTATTACTATTGGAGCTCCTCTTGAAATTAATGTAAATACTCCTCGCTTTCTTTGACCCAGTTATTCCACAGAATAACCATCCTGAAAACTTTTTTTTATCAAATTCACATTTTCAGTTCTTTTCAAGCGTGTCTCCTGTAGCATAGCTATTTGCACGGGTCTATATCACTTCGACGAAACGGCAGAAGTTTGAACACCATATGTTCGAACTTCTAACCTCGAAGTCAAAAGCATTGAAGGCTTAGGGGAAAAAAATCGCTGTTCCAAGAAACACACACACAACACAAGCACACCAAAAAACAGCAATCCACACACATACACTTAAAATCCTACATCTAACCCTACACTAAACTGTACATACATTACTATCTATCCACTTACCTTAACCCATACCCTAACCCTAAGGTCTGTCACTATCACACACTCACCTGACCCGCGCCCTAACCCTAACTCACCTATTCCACCCTAATCCTAAAGTCTGTCACTATCGCACACCCACCTCATCCGTGCCCTAACCTTAACTCACCTAACCCGTGCCCTAACCCTAACGTCTGCACAATAGCACACTTATCTGAACCCGACCCGTAATTTTCCACCACAGTGCTGAAAATAGCAAAGCCACAGAAACGGCCCACTGAATTCTTTCCCTGGGAAAAATTTGGTGTTCCCCGGCTTCGCGATAATCAGTTTTCGAACTTCACTGTTCAAACATATGGTGTTCGAACTCCTGAAGTTTCGACGAACTGATAGGAACCCATTTGCACTCTGTGTTTTTAATATAGTTCACTACTCTTTCTTTTTTATATATATCTGTCAGACCATTAACATTTAAAGACAGTATAGAAAGAATCATATTCTTGAGAGATTATTATTCCCACCTTTTATGTATAACAGCTTTTTTGTTAAATGTCTAGTTTCCGCTTTTGTGTTACATGCATGTAGTGTTTGGCAGGTTAATCTTTTATACAGTTGTTTCTTGTCATCTCCATTTGAGCCTATGTCACATCTTACAGAACTTTTTGTTTTATTGAAAACTAAACAGACAAAGTACAAGGCTCTTCTCCGAAATAAGGCAATAACACCAGCTTCAAGAAAGGCTGCATAAACACTTTTGTTCCTTTATTCCACCATAAAATTGGAACTTCATCAGATACAAAAATACACCTCATTTCCTTCCATTTAAATAATATATATCAGTCATGTGATCTATACTAAATATCTTTGTTAAAAACAAATGATCTTACAATAATATCCATACAGTAAATTCATCTGAACACAAAGCCTTACATTTGAAACTACTCCCTAAGCCATAAGATTTTTGTGCATGAAACATAAATAATTATTCCTTTAACACTTCATACTTCCTACACAATCCCCACTACAATTCCTAATGTACCTCTTGTGGATAAAAAATTCACTAGTATTTATAAAAAGTAACTATGAATGTAAAAAAGTTTTACCTCACAACAACATCCTATCCATTTAATGCTTTTTATTATTATTTTTATTATTTCCTATTTTTATTTATAACTTTATTTTTCTTCCGCCCTTAAATTCAATAAACTACTAATTGAAATTCTACTGTTTAGATCAGGCAGGTTACTTGCATTTAGTAAAACCTGCCAAAACATTTCCCTATATTCTAAAGTATTTGACTAATTTCCACCTCTTTCCTGCCTTTTAACCTTTTCCAACACACAGAATCCACATTTTTTAAAATCTTTATATGTGGTACTATGTCTGTATAACATGTTGGTCCCATCCTGCCTCCTAATGGCATAGTTATGTTGATACACCCTTTTTCTTAGTTCATTTTCCGTTTTTTCATATGTAATAAGCATTGCATGTCTGGCATAAAGCCACATAAACAAACCTCTTCATCTGACAATTGTATAAACCTTTAAAGGTGATAACCCTTTGGTAACCTGTAATAACTATATTAGTGGTCTCATACATAAACCTACATTCCCTACAGTTTCCGCACTTACTCATCCTCCCTAACACCATCCTACTGTCTTTCTCCTGATTTCTTTCAAATAATGATTTTATGTTACTACCTTTTCTATACACAATTTTAGGGTTAGGGCCCACCTTGTCCATCAAACCAAAGGCTCCAAATACCCCATACCAGTTTTTTTCCATTATTCTTCAGATCTCAGCTGAATAGCTATCATATGTCATAACACAACAAAATGAGTCAACCTTAGACTCATTGTCTTTCCTCATCTGCACCTCAGGATTTTTTAACAACAGGGAGTACCATTCATCCCTTCTACTAGTCACGTATTGTTCCTGTCCACCAAGAAGGTAATCTGGGTACCCTCTATCAGCTAACAAGTCCTTCAAAATTCTCAGTTCCTCCAAAAACTTGTTATTTTCACTGGTTAATCTAGAGATCCTAATCATCTGCTCTTTTACAAGGTTTTTCTTTTGCCAACACGGGTGTTCGCTCTGAAAGTGTAAGAAATTGTTTGAGAAAGCAGGCTTTCTGTATATCCTTGACTCAAGGCATCCTTCCAAAATATTAAATTTGGATTCTGTTTGTTGGAAAAGGTTAGAAGGCAGGAAAGAGGTGGAAATTGGTCGAATTTTTAGAATATAGGGAAATGTTTTGGCAGGTTTTATTAAATGCAAGTAACCCATCTGGTCTAAACGATAGAATTTCAATTAGTAGTTTATTGAATTTAAGGGGGAAGAAATTTAATTAAATAAAAATAAAAATAACAACGGTTGCCTTCTACGGAAACGTACCCCACAATACACGGTAAATATGTATAATGCAAATCAAACCAAAAATCCGTGGTGAAGTACTGCTGACCAGATAAACGAGAAACTCTCTTATTGTACAAAAAAGTTTTAATCCACAGTATTGTAATGAGCACAATACAGATAAGGATGCAGTCGATAAGCGCTTTCACCCAAAGTGAGCTTCATCAGATCGTACTACTGTTATCCATTAATTCTTTATATACAATTGATGCAGCACAACAGAATTCAATTAATCATTAACTCAATAAAACAATCATGATTCCTTAAAAATGTATGCACATATATATATTGCCATTAAAATGCATGATAAGAATGAGTTATAAGTAGGATACATAAAATATGAAAAACTTATGTGTATATATATATACATAATTAGTATGTATAGAAATAAAATAAATGATGAAAAATAAAAACATGAAATTAATAGAAAATAGCAAATGTATGTGTATTGTGTGTAGTTGAGTATATGATGAAATAAATGTTATATTATACTGTATGTAAATTTATAGGTGTGTGAATAAAACAAGAATAAACATCTAAATAACATGGCGACTCAAAATTCATATGTCAAATTAATCTGAAACAAAACATACATACACATTTATCTTCAATGACCAGCTCATAACTTATGAACCATGTATCGTATAAAATCATAAGTGATATGCTTAAATATAAAGCCATTTGTATATGCCTGACCTTGTTAAAAGGCTGTGCTATCTAAGTTTGACATTAATGTTCCTTCTTTTCTTTAGCGCCGGTTTTATAGAGGCTCTCTCATTCAACCCCGAGCCCCTACCAGCTCTTAGCCTCACAATCCATTTACTTTCTCTGTCCTCAGTGTGATTTCTGACATCACCACCTCTGCTATTAGGTATAATTGCCTCTAATGCTCTAAATAGGAAGTGATGTGTTCTGCCTGCCTCTACCACATGCTTCGCAAGGGCATTATGCGTGTTCCCTTTCCTCATGTGGTATACGTGCTCTCGTATTCTGTCCTTAAATTGGCGATTAGTTTTGCCTACATAGAGCATTGCATACCTGGCATACTGCCAGATATCGATGTTCATACTAATGCGTGGCCTCTACCTGAGTTCTAAATTGTACATGTGAGTCAGGATGGATAAATGTTGTTTCATGATCAATATATACGCATTGGCTACAGTGTCCACATGCCTTCGTGTAACTTGGTGTTGTTATTTGTTTGTTCTTATCAGAGTAGCATAACATTCTTCTAAGATTTAACTTGTTTCTAAATAAAAATCGTGGTTCCTCTCCTATTGCTTGTTTTATTCTATCATCTGTACATAAAGATTGACCAGTGCTTACTAAATATGTCTTTGAGGGCCATATGATCATTAGTATATGGCATGGATATCTTTACTTCTTTCCTAATATTTGGCGAGCTGTTTACTTTCTCGTTCAGGTCCAAAGTATGGTGCTGCTCTACCTTGTCTTAGTTCATGTATATCAAACAGTTGGTTGTCTATCTCCTTACACTTGTAACCACGTTCTATCAGCCTATCTCTTAGATCAATGAGTCCTGTACTGAAACCTATATCTGTGGCATTCAATCTAGAAACACGCATGCCTTGTCCTCTTATGATGTTCTTAAATACATAATGTGGGTGCATGCTGTCTCTGGATAGTATTGTGTTATGATGGCAGGGTTTGCGATACACACCTGTGTTGATCAAACCATTGCCTAATTTTTCAACGAATATGTCCAAAAAATCTACCTTTTCAGTGGAATAATTCATTGTAAAAACCAGATAACTAGTTAGATTGTTTATCATCTTATGAAATCCCTTCAGCAGATGTATGTCTCCTCTCCATTACAAAAAGACGTAATCTACAAAACGCCTATAAAACACTACAGATTCTTTATATTCGATGGTTTCAAACAGTGTTTCATTCTCCCAATGAGCTAAAAACATATTCGCATAGCTGTTTGCGCATGGTGTACCCATGGCAACCCCAGCTTGCTGTTGATATATTATGTCATCAAACATGAACACATTGTTGCCCAATACTATGTCCATAAATTGTACTAATAGATAATCATAATTGGTGTATATGTGCTGTGCTTCAATAGATACTCTTTGATATATATGTGACCTAAGTCATTGGGTAGCACTGTAAATAGAGATTGGATGTCAAGTGTAACCAGCACCAAATCATCAACCAATTCACTTATACATTCATAAAATTCAACTAGGAATTGCTTTGAATCCCTTAGTATAATGTGATTGCTATTTAGAACAGGACGTAAATGTTTTTCTATATATACTGAGATGTGCTCGGTTATCCACCCTTGTCCTGATACCACTGGTCTCATAGGTGGTTCACTAACACTCTTGTGTATCTTAGGGAAACCTTGTATTGCAGGAACCACAGGATATAAGATTTTTAAGTATTCAAACAGCTCCTTCTCAATTATGCCACCATTAAACATATCCAGTAAGATGTTCCCCACATATGATACAATCATCTTCACTGTCTCTCCATCAACTCTCAAATAAAATTTATCATTTAGCAAGTTCAACATAGCTTTGTGGTAATATATAGTGTCCATAATGACAACCTGTCCTCCTTTGTCCGCAGGTCTAATAACTATGTTGTTATTCCTCTGTAGATTCCGTAGACCCTCCCTTTCTTTCCTACTGAGGTTATCCCTTCTTTTACTATATGTATTGTTAGTATAATATTTGTGTAACTCCTCTTCTGTTAGCTGCAAGTAAGCTTCTACTAGCGGGTGATGTATAGGTATAAAACTACTTAGATTCCTAAGCATAGGCATGGTCCCTCTTCCATCCTCGACAATTCCAGCACTGCTGGGATAAAGTATCTTCAACATTAAATTCCTACAAAACATTCTAGTGTCTAATACAATATCCACCAAGTTGCTATTACCACTAGGGATGAAGTTGAGTCCTTTGTTCAATAATTTCATCTCATGGTATGTCAATTCATACTTAGATATGTTAAGTACCAAAGAATTATCATTCTTCATAATACTATTATTAGACTCTCTCTCTGTTAATATTGCTGTCCTATCTTGCTTTTCCACATTTTCTTTATTGTGTGTTGTGGTTGGGATTGGTAATCCCCTGAACCCTTCCTTTTCTGTCGCCCTCTGCTCGTAGAGCGCCCTCTTTTCATACCTCTGTCCTTCCTTACTGGTAGGGGAAAAGGGACCTCTCCATTAATTGTATTAATCGTACTTATGTTCTTATTAATAACCTTTGGTCTAACCACCTCTATATTATCTATGTTGTCTTGATTACTCACCCTATTCACAACTCTTATATCAGGATATAAATTCGTTGCTATGGGTTCAGTACGAATCACATTAGATGTTATGATATCATTCTCAGTGCTTAGATCATCTTCAGTGTGTATAATACTGATTACATCCTCAGTATCAGTATCTACGTCAGCTAACTTCCTCAAGCTCTCACTATGTCGAGGTTCTACTTCATGACAGGCCTCATGTATCACATCTTGAGCACTTATTCTGCTCCTTTTGTTCGATGTGTAGCCAATGTCGTTATTTGTATAATGCTTATTCCTGTCGGCATGTACTAACTGACTGTTACTAGAACTTAAAATATCACTAGCTTTACTACTTGCATTCTGTCTATCTAATACATCCTCACGTATTCTGTCCTTAAATTGGCGATTAGTTTTGCCAACATAGAACGCCTTGCATACCTGGCATACTGCCAGATATACAATGTTCATACTAGTGCACGTGGCCTCTACCTGAGTTCTAATGATGACCAGATGGCAGCAAATCAACCTAGAGGTCAGTAGACAGTACATGCAGCTACTGATAGACTATTTTTTACCGGAGGAGAATGAATTGATTAAGAACATCAAAACACAGAGATCGGACTTATGTGCTATATTTCCTGATGTTGTAACTATACCTTTGTTTGAAAGCTTATTAGATGGCGTTTCGGCATTGGAACGCAAATTACTACAACAGAAACAGAATAAAATTAGACGTGACCACAAGGATTTTTCCTTGGGCCACGTCTTTGTTTGGCCGAGACACGATGGTAGATATAATGATAAAGAGAAAACTGAAGGGGTTGATGTATTAGATGGACAGAATGCAAGTAGTAAAGCTAGTGATATTTTAAGTTCTAGTAACAGTCAGTTAGTACATGCCGACAGGAATAAGCATTATACAAATAACGACATTGGCTACACATCGAACAAAAGGAGCAGAATAAGTGCTCAAGATGTGATACATGAGGCTTGTCATGAAGTAGAACCTCGACATAGTGAGAGCTTGAGGAAGTTAGCTGACGTAGATACTGATACTGAGGATGTAATCAGTATTATACACACTGAAGATGATCTAAGCACTGAGAATGATATCATAACATCTAATGTGATTTGTACTGAACCCATAGCAACGAATTTATATCCTGATATAAGAGTTGTGAATAGGGTGAGTAATCAAGACAACATAGATAATATAGAGGTGGTTAGACCAAAGGTTATTAATAAGAACATAAGTACGATTAATACAATTAATGGAGAGGTCCCTTTTCCCCTACCAGTAAGGAAGGACAGAGGTATGAAAAGAGGGCGCTCTACGAGCAGAGGGCGACAGAAAAGGAAGGGTTCAGGGGATTACCAATCCCAACCACAACACACAATAAAGAAAATGTGGAAAAGCAAGATAGGACAGCAATATTAACAGAGAGAGAGTCTAATAATAGTATTATGAAGAATGATAATTCTTTGGTACTTAACATATCTAAGTATGAATTGACATACCATGAGATGAAATTATTGAACAAAGGACTCAACTTCATCCCTAGTGGTAATAGCAACTTGGTGGATATTGTATTAGACACTAGAATGTTTTGTAGGAATTTAATGTTGAAGATACTTTATCCCAGCAGTGCTGGAATTGTCGAGGATGGAAGAGGGACCATGCCTATGCTTAGGAATCTAAGTAGTTTTATACCTATACATCACCCGCTAGTAGAAGCTTACTTGCAGCTAACAGAAGAGGAGGTACACAAATATTATACTAACAATACATATAGTAAAAGAAGGGATAACCTCAGTAGGAAAGAAAGGGAGGGTCTACGGAATCTACAGAGGAATAACAACAGTTATTAGACCTGCGGACAAAGGAGGACAGGTTGTCATTATGGACACTATATATTACCACAAAGCTATGTTGAACTTGCTAAATGATAAATTTTATTTGAGAGTTGATGGAGAGACAGTGAAGATGATTGTATCATATGTGGGGAACATCTTACTGGATATGTTTAATGGTGGCATAATTGAGAAGGAGCTGTTTGAATACTTAAAAATCTTATATCCTGTGGTTCCTGCAATACAAGGTTTCCCTAAGATACACAAGAGTGTTAGTGAACCACCTATGAGACCAGTGGTATCAGGACAAGGGTGGATAACCGAGCACATCTCAGTATATATAGAAAAACATTTACGTCCTGTTCTAAATAGCAATCACATTATACTAAGGGATTCAAAGCAATTCCTAGTTGAATTTTATGAATGTATAAGTGAATTGGTGGATGTTGATGATTTGGTGCTGGTTACACTTGACATTCAATCTCTATTTACAGTGCTACCCAATGACTTAGGTCACATATATATCAAAGAGTATCTATTGAAGCACAGCACATATACACCAATTATGATTGATCTATTAGTACAATTTATGGACATAGTATTGGGCAACAATGTGTTCATGTTTGATGACATAATATATCAACAGCAAGCTGGGGTTGCCATGGGTACACCATGTGCAAACAGCTATGCGAATATGTTTTTAGCTCATTGGGAGAATGAAACACTGTTTGAAACCATCGAATATAAAGAATCTGTAGTGTTTTATAGGTGTTTTGTAGATGACGTCTTTTTGTTATGGAGAGGAGACATACATCTGCTGAAGGGATTTCATAAGATGATAAACAATCTAACTAGTTATCTGGTTTTTACAATGAATTATTCCACTGAAAAGGTAGATTTTTTGGACATATTCGTTGAAAAATTAGGCAATGGTTTGATCAACACAGGTGTGTATCGCAAACCCTGCCATCATAACACAATACTATCCAGAGACAGCATGCACCCACATTATGTATTTAAGAACATCATAAGAGGACAAGGCATGCGTGTTTCTAGATTGAATGCCACAGATATAGGTTTCAGTACAGGACTCATTGATCTAAGAGATAGGCTGATAGAACGTGGTTACAATTGTAAGGAGATAGACAACCAACTGTTTGATATACATGAACTAAGACAAGGTAGAGCAGCACCATACTTTGGACCTGAACGAGAGAAAGTAAACAGCTCGCCAAATATTAGGAAAGAAGTAAAGATATCCATGCCATATACTAATGATCATATGGCCCTCAAAGACATATTTAGTAAGCACTGGTCAATCTTATGTACAGATGATAGAATAAAACAAGCAATAGGAGAGGAACCACGATTTTTATTTAGAAACAAGTTAAATCTTAGAAGAATGTTATGCTACTCTGATAAGAACAAACAAATAACAACACCAAGTTACACGAAGGCATGTGGACACTGTAACCAATGCGTATATATTGATCATGAAACAACATTTATCCATCCTGACTCACATGTACAATTTAGAACTCAGGTAGAGGCCACGTGCATTAGTATGAACATCGTATATCTGGCAGTATGCCAGGTATGCAAGGCGTTCTATGTTGGCAAAACTAATCGCCAATTTAAGGACAGAATACGTGAGCACGTATACCACATGAGGAAAGGTAATACACATAATGCCCTTGCTAAGCATGTGGTAGAGGCAGGCAGAACACATCATTTCTTATTTAGAGCATTAGAGGCAATTATACCTAATAGCAGAGGTGGTGATGTTAGAAATCACACTGAGGACAGAGAAAGTAAATGGATTGTGAGGCTAAGAGCTGATAGGGGCTCGGGGTTGAATGAGAGAGCCTCTATAAAACCGGCTCTAAAGAAGAGAAGGAACATTAATGTCAAACTTAGATAGCACAGCCTTTTAACAAGGTCAGGCATATACAAATGGCTTTATATTTAAGCATATCACTTATGATTTTATACGATACATGGTTCATAAGTTATGAGCTGGTCATTGAAGATAAATGTGTATGTATGTTTTGTTTCAGATTAATTTGACATATGAATTTTGAGTCGCCATGTTATTTAGATGTTTATTCTTGTTTTATTCACACACCTATAAATTTACACACAGCATAATATAATACTTATTTCATTATATATTCAATTATACACTATACACATATATTTGCTGATTTTTTCTATTAATTTCATGTTTTTTCATCATTTACATCATGCATATATATACACATAAGTTTTTCATATTTTATATATCTTATTTATAATTCATTTTTTTCATGCATTTTAATGGCAAAATATATATATGTGCATACATTTTTAAGGAATCATGATTGTTTTATTGAGTTAATGAATAATTGAGTTCTGTTGTGCTGCATCAATTGTATATAAAGAATTAATGGATAACAGTAGTACGATCTGATGAAGCTCACTTTGGGTGAAAGCGCTTATCGACTGCATCCTTATCTGTATTGTGCTCATTACAATACTGTGGATTAAAACTTTTTTGTACAATAAGAGAGTTTCTCGTTTATCTGGTCAGCTGTACTTCACCACGGATTTTTGGTTTGATAAATAAAAATAAAGTTATAAATAAAATAGGAACTAATAAAATAATAATAAAAGCATTAAATGGATAGGATGTTGTTGTTAGGTAAAACTTTTTTACATTCATAGGTATTTTTTTATAAATACTAGTGAGTAACTTTATCCATAAGAGGTACATTATGAATTTTAGCGGGGATTGTGTAGGAAGTATGAAGTGTTAAAGGAATAATTATTTATGTTTCATGCACAAAAATCTTATGGCTTAGGGAGTAGTTTCAAATGTAAGGCTTTGTGTTCAGATGAATTTAGTGTATGGATATTATTGTAAGATGCATTTGTTTTTAACAAAGATATTTAGTATGGATCACTTGACTGATATATATTATTTAAATGGAAGGAAATGAGGTGTAGTTTTGTATCTGATGAAGTTCCGTTTTTATGGTGGAATAAAGGAACGAAAGCGCTTATACAGCCTTTCTTGAAGCTGGTGTTGTTGCCTTATTTTGGAGAAGAGCCTTGTACTTTGCCTGTTTGAATTTGGTGATTCTTTGACTTTTTATTTTGTTTTTTGTGGTTGTGAACTTGTTAAGTGCAAGGGCTTGGACCGAGGAGAGAACAACAGGCACAGGAGCCTGTTTTTGCAATTCTTGCTGCTTAAAGATCTTGTGTACTTTGTTTGTTGACACTGGTGAGGATGGATAGTTTGCAGACTGAAGAGTCCGTAACATTAATGCAGTTGTTGGCGCTGATTAATGAAACCAATGTGAAAGTAGATGTGGTCTGTTCCAGTATGAAGGAAATTACTAGTGTAAGAGAAAACTTTTCTACAGTGACTGATGGCGTTGGTGTTGTAGTTGGTAGAGACAACATTAGAGAGAACGCATGTGGGGCTTCACAATTGAGGAAGCCAACCAATGGAGATGTGTCTACAAGTGACAATGAGAGGAGAAGGAGGGGTCAAGTGGGTTTGAATTCCCCTCCTGTACTTCTCCCAGTGAACAATGGAGACTTTGTTAGTTGGTTGAATAGAGAGCCAAGATTGTTTGGTCTCCAGGGGGAAGCACATAACGAAGAAGAACCGGTTTTGGACTTAAGGTAGAAAATTTACAAATTAGAAAAAACCCTTAAGAAATTTAGGGGTTTGCAACTGGACAATGGCTTTTTTGAGGACTGTATAAGAGTAGGGTGAGTCCCAAAAGGACTAAGACTATGGAACTTCCCAAACAATTTGGTGAGTGGTTCTGTATTGCATCAAGAACTTTTAGAGCTTTTTGACCACATGGGGATGGAATACACGTGGTTGTTAATCCATGACAACCAACGGCAGCTGGGTAAGCTGAAAGAGGAAATTATTAAACTACAGAGAGAGATCACGGCATACGAGGTGTTTGCTTTAAATGAGGGGCTGTACCGCAGTATTTTTTTGCATGTGGAGCAACACGAGAACATGATTAAGAAAAGAAAAGGAAAAAAGTTGAAAAGAGAAGACGAGGATTATACAGAGAAGAGAGCATATCCGGTCCCAAAGGCTAATGTTCAGCAGAGGGTCTTGTTTGTGGATTCAGATGAGGTATTAATGGAGGCATCTTGTACGAATGAGGGAGAAGAAAGAGAAGTGTTTAGAGACTCTAGCGTTAATTCTAACAACGGCCAGGATTTTCATCAAACTCTGAGATGGTCAGCGAGGTTAAAAAGCAAAAATGGACAGTGGACTCCAAGGAACAATGGGCAGAACTGCAGGGGGTATCGAGATCAGCAGGGGGGTCAAGGAAGGTGGGCAGGTGGACCCCACAATACCACCAGCGGTAAGTGAATTGTTTGCAAATAGCTCCTTGGGAATTGTTAATGAATAGGAAGGTGTTTTTGAGGGTGTTAGAGCTTGTACAAGTACTGTTGATGTGCAGAACTAAGAATGCTTAACCGAACTGTGCTTTAATAGCTTCTTGGTGACTGATAATGACTTTAGCAATGTGTTAGAGGATGTTGAAATTTGTAAAAATGCACTTGATGTCCAGAATTACAAATGTTTAGCTAATAAAGAGCCTGTTTTAGAAGGGGTTGAAGCCTGTACAAGCATATTGAATGTACAGAATCAAGAATGTTTAACTGAACTGCTTATTAATAGTACCTTGGTGGCTGTTAATGACTCTAACAGATTGCTGGAGGATGGTGAAATGTGTAAAAATATGTCTGATGTCCTGAACCGAGATTGTGTAGACAATAAAAAACTTGTTTCTGTGAACAATAATAGAAAGCTTGTTGTTGTTAATAACTGTGAGAATATTGTTAATAATATGTATGAAGGAAAATCCTCACATAACATGTTTGAAGATGTACACCAGATAGACAATGAGTTATTAAAATGTGTATTTGACTTATCTAAATGTGAACACTTTGAGCAACTACAACCATCAAACAATAACACACACACACACACACACACACACACAATACCCCATTAAAACGTATTAACTTAATAATAAAACACAAAACTATGTACATCTTCAAATAATGCAATTTTACCCTCCTAATAGGAAACAAATGTTCCAAACTGACAGCCACACAGACTCGAGCTAACCAAAAAGAAAGGTTATCTGTGCCAAGATGCATGGTATAACCTGTGGTTCTATTAAGTGCTGTCTGTTTTTGTCTTATCTTTACAGCTGTTTCAGCTGGGAAAACACTTGAATGCTTTCAGAAAACATTTTCTCCAAGCTATTTCTCTTTATCAGACTGTCTGCTAGAGACATGAGAACCAGACATAAAACTGTTTACTAGAAAAGAAGCCTTATACTATTCAATATTCTTTTTCATTTATTTGTTTTGTCATAAAATGTGTTGCTAGATTAAGCTAATGGCCTTATCCAGTCATTCCCCTATGCAAGAATGAGAAAAATCACATTAATTTTTCTTTTATCGTGTTCTTTTAACCAGATCTTTTTAACATTGCAGTGCCTACATTTCTTAAAACTGAACAAGGAGTAAGAGAGAAGGGAGAAAGAAACAAAAAGAAAAAAAAAAAAAAACAGGAGCACCTATTTACATTAGTATCCCTGTTACACCATTTAAATAGTACTATTAAGAAAAAATTGTTTTACTTCCAGTTAACTTTCTCCCTCCTCTTCCCCCTCTCCTGATTATTTTTCTGAACATTAATGACATGAAGTAGGGCAATATGCTTTAGATTACCCCAAAAGTTTAACAACATCCAATAAAGTCCAATATTTCTATATTTTCTTGATCTATTCCTGTTCATCTCCTTCTCCCAAACCCTGTCTCTGCTTCATTTCCAATATACCCTTGATTCTTCTAGTCAACTCTTATGCTTTTTTCCCTCTCTCGAGCATTTTCCATTGAAACACTGGAAAAGGTTTCACTGGAACAGTCTCTCTGCCGAGTTTATTACCAGAAGAACAAGAAGCAGAATATCCTTCTGTTTCACAGCTCACTTTTTGTTGGAAAAACTTTTGCATTTCTTCTTTGGCATGTACTTCATCAAAAAATTATTTTGTTCCTCCAGGAAAAAGTATTTTGAAGATAGCTATGTACAGCAGTTTGCACCTCATACCTGCTTCTCAACTTTCCCTGAATAATGGGATAAATTTACTGCTCCTCTGCCTGGTGTATGAGTAATCCTTCCCCACAAACACTCTGCTGTCTCCCACTTTTAGTATTTGTCCTTCTGCCATAGTTTTGTCAGAATCAACTCCTTCTGCTGGTAAAACTGCATCTTTACTATTAAAAGTCTAGGTTGTTTTCTCATAGCCAGGTTTGGAGCATACGCACAATATGACCTTTCAATTAACAATTCCTGTTGTGGAATACCAGTCCAGTTGCTTATTTGTACTTTCATAAAATTAATACAGTCTGTTCCTTCCAGCTTCTTGGGTACAGCAGAAAATCTTAGGTTTTCCCTACTTGCTTTGTCCTCTAATTATATTATTTTTTAATCATCTTTTCTTGAGCATGCTTATATTCAGCCAGCCTTTCCTTCAGTTTGACCTCTGAGTTTTGCAATTTTATCACCTCATCTGAATTTCTGTTTAAAGTTTTTTCAACTTTTTCCAGCCTTTTATTGTTTGAGCTGATCAGTGTTTTGTTTAGTTTAGTCTGGTCTGTGTGCTGTTGTCTTATACTTTCCTCTAGGTTACTGAAAGTCATGTCTGCAGCTTGCACTGCTTTTTTCCTGAACGGCTGCAGTACTTTTCCCAGTCAGTGTTTTTTTTTTTTATTTTGCTGGCTTTTGTAGCTGATTTTCCTTCAGGTACTCTGTATTTCTTTTTTTGCTTAGCATCCCTGCAGTGCACTTACTAGCTATTTACTAGAATTTACCCAGAAATCTAGGTTCACTGGCTTTCTCTGCCAAGTTTCTGTTTTCACACTGAGAGAGCTAGAATTAAGCTGTTACTCACTGTGTAGCCATCTTGGAAGTCTTATCTTGGGTAATGTTGATACAGCTGAGGTAGAAAAGGGACAGCCTGCCTCCTACTTTTTTTTGGGGGGGGGGGGTTTAAAGATGAGGTAGATTTTTCTGGAGTGCAGGTAGGTCCTCTGTTGAATTAGTTCTGCTCCCTGCTGCGTCCCTGGGGCTGGGACCTATCCAACCTGGATTTGGGGTTGGTTTGCTACTTCCTTGGGTATTTGCCTTTTTTGCCCTTACAATTAGTTTGTGTGACAGAAATGAACCACACTTTTCTAGTGTAGTTTCTGCTACATCTTTCTGGGTAGACTTAAAAAAAAGTATTTGGCTGACTGCATAGTCTCCATCTTCTTCTCCAAAGAGGATATCCTGGACAAGAGGGGTATCTAGGATCACAGCCTTAACACACTTGGGTAGGAGGGTGCTCCTTCAGCCAAAACTTGCCTCCACATAACTGATCCTGTGGCAGATGTCCTGTGATATGCATCCAAAGCATCAAAACAACATTTTA